>NC_140733.1:0-10000 GCF_050655825.1 Lonchura striata | reverse complement strand
GTTAGGGTTAGGGTTAGGGTTAGGGTTAGGGTTAGGGTTAGGGTTAGGGTTAGGGTTAGGGTTAGGGTTAGGGTTAGGGTTAGGGTTAGGGTTAGGGTTAGGGTTAGGGTTAGGGTTAGGGTTAGGGTTAGGGTTAGGGTTAGGGTTAGGGTTAGGGTTAGGGTTAGGGTTAGGGTTAGGGTTAGGGTTAGGGTTAGGGTTAGGGTTAGGGTTAGGGTTAGGGTTAGGGTTAGGGTTAGGGTTAGGGTTAGGGTTAGGGTTAGGGTTAGGGTTAGGGTTAGGGTTAGGGTTAGGGTTAGGGTTAGGGTTAGGGTTAGGGTTAGGGTTAGGGTTAGGGTTAGGGTTAGGGTTAGGGTTAGGGTTAGGGTTAGGGTTAGGGTTAGGGTTAGGGTTAGGGTTAGGGTTAGGGTTAGGGTTAGGGTTAGGGTTAGGGTTAGGGTTAGGGTTAGGGTTAGGGTTAGGGTTAGGGTTAGGGTTAGGGTTAGGGTTAGGGTTAGGGTTAGGGTTAGGGTTAGGGTTAGGGTTAGGGTTAGGGTTAGGGTTAGGGTTAGGGTTAGGGTTAGGGTTAGGGTTAGGGTTAGGGTTAGGGTTAGGGTTAGGGTTAGGGTTAGGGTTAGGGTTAGGGTTAGGGTTAGGGTTAGGGTTAGGGTTAGGGTTAGGGTTAGGGTTAGGGTTAGGGTTAGGGTTAGGGTTAGGGTTAGGGTTAGGGTTAGGGTTAGGGTTAGGGTTAGGGTTAGGGTTAGGGTTAGGGTTAGGGTTAGGGTTAGGGTTAGGGTTAGGGTTAGGGTTAGGGTTAGGGTTAGGGTTAGGGTTAGGGTTAGGGTTAGGGTTAGGGTTAGGGTTAGGGTTAGGGTTAGGGTTAGGGTTAGGGTTAGGGTTAGGGTTAGGGTTAGGGTTAGGGTTAGGGTTAGGGTTAGGGTTAGGGTTAGGGTTAGGGTTAGGGTTAGGGTTAGGGTTAGGGTTAGGGTTAGGGTTAGGGTTAGGGTTAGGGTTAGGGTTAGGGTTAGGGTTAGGGTTAGGGTTAGGGTTAGGGTTAGGGTTAGGGTTAGGGTTAGGGTTAGGGTTAGGGTTAGGGTTAGGGTTAGGGTTAGGGTTAGGGTTAGGGTTAGGGTTAGGGTTAGGGTTAGGGTTAGGGTTAGGGTTAGGGTTAGGGTTAGGGTTAGGGTTAGGGTTAGGGTTAGGGTTAGGGTTAGGGTTAGGGTTAGGGTTAGGGTTAGGGTTAGGGTTAGGGTTAGGGTTAGGGTTAGGGTTAGGGTTAGGGTTAGGGTTAGGGTTAGGGTTAGGGTTAGGGTTAGGGTTAGGGTTAGGGTTAGGGTTAGGGTTAGGGTTAGGGTTAGGGTTAGGGTTAGGGTTAGGGTTAGGGTTAGGGTTAGGGTTAGGGTTAGGGTTAGGGTTAGGGTTAGGGTTAGGGTTAGGGTTAGGGTTAGGGTTAGGGTTAGGGTTAGGGTTAGGGTTAGGGTTAGGGTTAGGGTTAGGGTTAGGGTTAGGGTTAGGGTTAGGGTTAGGGTTAGGGTTAGGGTTAGGGTTAGGGTTAGGGTTAGGGTTAGGGTTAGGGTTAGGGTTAGGGTTAGGGTTAGGGTTAGGGTTAGGGTTAGGGTTAGGGTTAGGGTTAGGGTTAGGGTTAGGGTTAGGGTTAGGGTTAGGGTTAGGGTTAGGGTTAGGGTTAGGGTTAGGGTTAGGGTTAGGGTTAGGGTTAGGGTTAGGGTTAGGGTTAGGGTTAGGGTTAGGGTTAGGGTTAGGGTTAGGGTTAGGGTTAGGGTTAGGGTTAGGGTTAGGGTTAGGGTTAGGGTTAGGGTTAGGGTTAGGGTTAGGGTTAGGGTTAGGGTTAGGGTTAGGGTTAGGGTTAGGGTTAGGGTTAGGGTTAGGGTTAGGGTTAGGGTTAGGGTTAGGGTTAGGGTTAGGGTTAGGGTTAGGGTTAGGGTTAGGGTTAGGGTTAGGGTTAGGGTTAGGGTTAGGGTTAGGGTTAGGGTTAGGGTTAGGGTTAGGGTTAGGGTTAGGGTTAGGGTTAGGGTTAGGGTTAGGGTTAGGGTTAGGGTTAGGGTTAGGGTTAGGGTTAGGGTTAGGGTTAGGGTTAGGGTTAGGGTTAGGGTTAGGGTTAGGGTTAGGGTTAGGGTTAGGGTTAGGGTTAGGGTTAGGGTTAGGGTTAGGGTTAGGGTTAGGGTTAGGGTTAGGGTTAGGGTTAGGGTTAGGGTTAGGGTTAGGGTTAGGGTTAGGGTTAGGGTTAGGGTTAGGGTTAGGGTTAGGGTTAGGGTTAGGGTTAGGGTTAGGGTTAGGGTTAGGGTTAGGGTTAGGGTTAGGGTTAGGGTTAGGGTTAGGGTTAGGGTTAGGGTTAGGGTTAGGGTTAGGGTTAGGGTTAGGGTTAGGGTTAGGGTTAGGGTTAGGGTTAGGGTTAGGGTTAGGGTTAGGGTTAGGGTTAGGGTTAGGGTTAGGGTTAGGGTTAGGGTTAGGGTTAGGGTTAGGGTTAGGGTTAGGGTTAGGGTTAGGGTTAGGGTTAGGGTTAGGGTTAGGGTTAGGGTTAGGGTTAGGGTTAGGGTTAGGGTTAGGGTTAGGGTTAGGGTTAGGGTTAGGGTTAGGGTTAGGGTTAGGGTTAGGGTTAGGGTTAGGGTTAGGGTTAGGGTTAGGGTTAGGGTTAGGGTTAGGGTTAGGGTTAGGGTTAGGGTTAGGGTTAGGGTTAGGGTTAGGGTTAGGGTTAGGGTTAGGGTTAGGGTTAGGGTTAGGGTTAGGGTTAGGGTTAGGGTTAGGGTTAGGGTTAGGGTTAGGGTTAGGGTTAGGGTTAGGGTTAGGGTTAGGGTTAGGGTTAGGGTTAGGGTTAGGGTTAGGGTTAGGGTTAGGGTTAGGGTTAGGGTTAGGGTTAGGGTTAGGGTTAGGGTTAGGGTTAGGGTTAGGGTTAGGGTTAGGGTTAGGGTTAGGGTTAGGGTTAGGGTTAGGGTTAGGGTTAGGGTTAGGGTTAGGGTTAGGGTTAGGGTTAGGGTTAGGGTTAGGGTTAGGGTTAGGGTTAGGGTTAGGGTTAGGGTTAGGGTTAGGGTTAGGGTTAGGGTTAGGGTTAGGGTTAGGGTTAGGGTTAGGGTTAGGGTTAGGGTTAGGGTTAGGGTTAGGGTTAGGGTTAGGGTTAGGGTTAGGGTTAGGGTTAGGGTTAGGGTTAGGGTTAGGGTTAGGGTTAGGGTTAGGGTTAGGGTTAGGGTTAGGGTTAGGGTTAGGGTTAGGGTTAGGGTTAGGGTTAGGGTTAGGGTTAGGGTTAGGGTTAGGGTTAGGGTTAGGGTTAGGGTTAGGGTTAGGGTTAGGGTTAGGGTTAGGGTTAGGGTTAGGGTTAGGGTTAGGGTTAGGGTTAGGGTTAGGGTTAGGGTTAGGGTTAGGGTTAGGGTTAGGGTTAGGGTTAGGGTTAGGGTTAGGGTTAGGGTTAGGGTTAGGGTTAGGGTTAGGGTTAGGGTTAGGGTTAGGGTTAGGGTTAGGGTTAGGGTTAGGGTTAGGGTTAGGGTTAGGGTTAGGGTTAGGGTTAGGGTTAGGGTTAGGGTTAGGGTTAGGGTTAGGGTTAGGGTTAGGGTTAGGGTTAGGGTTAGGGTTAGGGTTAGGGTTAGGGTTAGGGTTAGGGTTAGGGTTAGGGTTAGGGTTAGGGTTAGGGTTAGGGTTAGGGTTAGGGTTAGGGTTAGGGTTAGGGTTAGGGTTAGGGTTAGGGTTAGGGTTAGGGTTAGGGTTAGGGTTAGGGTTAGGGTTAGGGTTAGGGTTAGGGTTAGGGTTAGGGTTAGGGTTAGGGTTAGGGTTAGGGTTAGGGTTAGGGTTAGGGTTAGGGTTAGGGTTAGGGTTAGGGTTAGGGTTAGGGTTAGGGTTAGGGTTAGGGTTAGGGTTAGGGTTAGGGTTAGGGTTAGGGTTAGGGTTAGGGTTAGGGTTAGGGTTAGGGTTAGGGTTAGGGTTAGGGTTAGGGTTAGGGTTAGGGTTAGGGTTAGGGTTAGGGTTAGGGTTAGGGTTAGGGTTAGGGTTAGGGTTAGGGTTAGGGTTAGGGTTAGGGTTAGGGTTAGGGTTAGGGTTAGGGTTAGGGTTAGGGTTAGGGTTAGGGTTAGGGTTAGGGTTAGGGTTAGGGTTAGGGTTAGGGTTAGGGTTAGGGTTAGGGTTAGGGTTAGGGTTAGGGTTAGGGTTAGGGTTAGGGTTAGGGTTAGGGTTAGGGTTAGGGTTAGGGTTAGGGTTAGGGTTAGGGTTAGGGTTAGGGTTAGGGTTAGGGTTAGGGTTAGGGTTAGGGTTAGGGTTAGGGTTAGGGTTAGGGTTAGGGTTAGGGTTAGGGTTAGGGTTAGGGTTAGGGTTAGGGTTAGGGTTAGGGTTAGGGTTAGGGTTAGGGTTAGGGTTAGGGTTAGGGTTAGGGTTAGGGTTAGGGTTAGGGTTAGGGTTAGGGTTAGGGTTAGGGTTAGGGTTAGGGTTAGGGTTAGGGTTAGGGTTAGGGTTAGGGTTAGGGTTAGGGTTAGGGTTAGGGTTAGGGTTAGGGTTAGGGTTAGGGTTAGGGTTAGGGTTAGGGTTAGGGTTAGGGTTAGGGTTAGGGTTAGGGTTAGGGTTAGGGTTAGGGTTAGGGTTAGGGTTAGGGTTAGGGTTAGGGTTAGGGTTAGGGTTAGGGTTAGGGTTAGGGTTAGGGTTAGGGTTAGGGTTAGGGTTAGGGTTAGGGTTAGGGTTAGGGTTAGGGTTAGGGTTAGGGTTAGGGTTAGGGTTAGGGTTAGGGTTAGGGTTAGGGTTAGGGTTAGGGTTAGGGTTAGGGTTAGGGTTAGGGTTAGGGTTAGGGTTAGGGTTAGGGTTAGGGTTAGGGTTAGGGTTAGGGTTAGGGTTAGGGTTAGGGTTAGGGTTAGGGTTAGGGTTAGGGTTAGGGTTAGGGTTAGGGTTAGGGTTAGGGTTAGGGTTAGGGTTAGGGTTAGGGTTAGGGTTAGGGTTAGGGTTAGGGTTAGGGTTAGGGTTAGGGTTAGGGTTAGGGTTAGGGTTAGGGTTAGGGTTAGGGTTAGGGTTAGGGTTAGGGTTAGGGTTAGGGTTAGGGTTAGGGTTAGGGTTAGGGTTAGGGTTAGGGTTAGGGTTAGGGTTAGGGTTAGGGTTAGGGTTAGGGTTAGGGTTAGGGTTAGGGTTAGGGTTAGGGTTAGGGTTAGGGTTAGGGTTAGGGTTAGGGTTAGGGTTAGGGTTAGGGTTAGGGTTAGGGTTAGGGTTAGGGTTAGGGTTAGGGTTAGGGTTAGGGTTAGGGTTAGGGTTAGGGTTAGGGTTAGGGTTAGGGTTAGGGTTAGGGTTAGGGTTAGGGTTAGGGTTAGGGTTAGGGTTAGGGTTAGGGTTAGGGTTAGGGTTAGGGTTAGGGTTAGGGTTAGGGTTAGGGTTAGGGTTAGGGTTAGGGTTAGGGTTAGGGTTAGGGTTAGGGTTAGGGTTAGGGTTAGGGTTAGGGTTAGGGTTAGGGTTAGGGTTAGGGTTAGGGTTAGGGTTAGGGTTAGGGTTAGGGTTAGGGTTAGGGTTAGGGTTAGGGTTAGGGTTAGGGTTAGGGTTAGGGTTAGGGTTAGGGTTAGGGTTAGGGTTAGGGTTAGGGTTAGGGTTAGGGTTAGGGTTAGGGTTAGGGTTAGGGTTAGGGTTAGGGTTAGGGTTAGGGTTAGGGTTAGGGTTAGGGTTAGGGTTAGGGTTAGGGTTAGGGTTAGGGTTAGGGTTAGGGTTAGGGTTAGGGTTAGGGTTAGGGTTAGGGTTAGGGTTAGGGTTAGGGTTAGGGTTAGGGTTAGGGTTAGGGTTAGGGTTAGGGTTAGGGTTAGGGTTAGGGTTAGGGTTAGGGTTAGGGTTAGGGTTAGGGTTAGGGTTAGGGTTAGGGTTAGGGTTAGGGTTAGGGTTAGGGTTAGGGTTAGGGTTAGGGTTAGGGTTAGGGTTAGGGTTAGGGTTAGGGTTAGGGTTAGGGTTAGGGTTAGGGTTAGGGTTAGGGTTAGGGTTAGGGTTAGGGTTAGGGTTAGGGTTAGGGTTAGGGTTAGGGTTAGGGTTAGGGTTAGGGTTAGGGTTAGGGTTAGGGTTAGGGTTAGGGTTAGGGTTAGGGTTAGGGTTAGGGTTAGGGTTAGGGTTAGGGTTAGGGTTAGGGTTAGGGTTAGGGTTAGGGTTAGGGTTAGGGTTAGGGTTAGGGTTAGGGTTAGGGTTAGGGTTAGGGTTAGGGTTAGGGTTAGGGTTAGGGTTAGGGTTAGGGTTAGGGTTAGGGTTAGGGTTAGGGTTAGGGTTAGGGTTAGGGTTAGGGTTAGGGTTAGGGTTAGGGTTAGGGTTAGGGTTAGGGTTAGGGTTAGGGTTAGGGTTAGGGTTAGGGTTAGGGTTAGGGTTAGGGTTAGGGTTAGGGTTAGGGTTAGGGTTAGGGTTAGGGTTAGGGTTAGGGTTAGGGTTAGGGTTAGGGTTAGGGTTAGGGTTAGGGTTAGGGTTAGGGTTAGGGTTAGGGTTAGGGTTAGGGTTAGGGTTAGGGTTAGGGTTAGGGTTAGGGTTAGGGTTAGGGTTAGGGTTAGGGTTAGGGTTAGGGTTAGGGTTAGGGTTAGGGTTAGGGTTAGGGTTAGGGTTAGGGTTAGGGTTAGGGTTAGGGTTAGGGTTAGGGTTAGGGTTAGGGTTAGGGTTAGGGTTAGGGTTAGGGTTAGGGTTAGGGTTAGGGTTAGGGTTAGGGTTAGGGTTAGGGTTAGGGTTAGGGTTAGGGTTAGGGTTAGGGTTAGGGTTAGGGTTAGGGTTAGGGTTAGGGTTAGGGTTAGGGTTAGGGTTAGGGTTAGGGTTAGGGTTAGGGTTAGGGTTAGGGTTAGGGTTAGGGTTAGGGTTAGGGTTAGGGTTAGGGTTAGGGTTAGGGTTAGGGTTAGGGTTAGGGTTAGGGTTAGGGTTAGGGTTAGGGTTAGGGTTAGGGTTAGGGTTAGGGTTAGGGTTAGGGTTAGGGTTAGGGTTAGGGTTAGGGTTAGGGTTAGGGTTAGGGTTAGGGTTAGGGTTAGGGTTAGGGTTAGGGTTAGGGTTAGGGTTAGGGTTAGGGTTAGGGTTAGGGTTAGGGTTAGGGTTAGGGTTAGGGTTAGGGTTAGGGTTAGGGTTAGGGTTAGGGTTAGGGTTAGGGTTAGGGTTAGGGTTAGGGTTAGGGTTAGGGTTAGGGTTAGGGTTAGGGTTAGGGTTAGGGTTAGGGTTAGGGTTAGGGTTAGGGTTAGGGTTAGGGTTAGGGTTAGGGTTAGGGTTAGGGTTAGGGTTAGGGTTAGGGTTAGGGTTAGGGTTAGGGTTAGGGTTAGGGTTAGGGTTAGGGTTAGGGTTAGGGTTAGGGTTAGGGTTAGGGTTAGGGTTAGGGTTAGGGTTAGGGTTAGGGTTAGGGTTAGGGTTAGGGTTAGGGTTAGGGTTAGGGTTAGGGTTAGGGTTAGGGTTAGGGTTAGGGTTAGGGTTAGGGTTAGGGTTAGGGTTAGGGTTAGGGTTAGGGTTAGGGTTAGGGTTAGGGTTAGGGTTAGGGTTAGGGTTAGGGTTAGGGTTAGGGTTAGGGTTAGGGTTAGGGTTAGGGTTAGGGTTAGGGTTAGGGTTAGGGTTAGGGTTAGGGTTAGGGTTAGGGTTAGGGTTAGGGTTAGGGTTAGGGTTAGGGTTAGGGTTAGGGTTAGGGTTAGGGTTAGGGTTAGGGTTAGGGTTAGGGTTAGGGTTAGGGTTAGGGTTAGGGTTAGGGTTAGGGTTAGGGTTAGGGTTAGGGTTAGGGTTAGGGTTAGGGTTAGGGTTAGGGTTAGGGTTAGGGTTAGGGTTAGGGTTAGGGTTAGGGTTAGGG
Source organism: Lonchura striata (assembly GCF_050655825.1). Classification (NCBI taxonomy): domain Eukaryota; kingdom Metazoa; phylum Chordata; class Aves; order Passeriformes; family Estrildidae; genus Lonchura; species Lonchura striata. The sequence goes on along the minus strand of NC_140733.1, from coordinate 2,277 downwards.
TTAGGGTTAGGGTTAGGGTTAGGGTTAGGGTTAGGGTTAGGGTTAGGGTTAGGGTTAGGGTTAGGGTTAGGGTTAGGGTTAGGGTTAGGGTTAGGGTTAGGGTTAGGGTTAGGGTTAGGGTTAGGGTTAGGGTTAGGGTTAGGGTTAGGGTTAGGGTTAGGGTTAGGGTTAGGGTTAGGGTTAGGGTTAGGGTTAGGGTTAGGGTTAGGGTTAGGGTTAGGGTTAGGGTTAGGGTTAGGGTTAGGGTTAGGGTTAGGGTTAGGGTTAGGGTTAGGGTTAGGGTTAGGGTTAGGGTTAGGGTTAGGGTTAGGGTTAGGGTTAGGGTTAGGGTTAGGGTTAGGGTTAGGGTTAGGGTTAGGGTTAGGGTTAGGGTTAGGGTTAGGGTTAGGGTTAGGGTTAGGGTTAGGGTTAGGGTTAGGGTTAGGGTTAGGGTTAGGGTTAGGGTTAGGGTTAGGGTTAGGGTTAGGGTTAGGGTTAGGGTTAGGGTTAGGGTTAGGGTTAGGGTTAGGGTTAGGGTTAGGGTTAGGGTTAGGGTTAGGGTTAGGGTTAGGGTTAGGGTTAGGGTTAGGGTTAGGGTTAGGGTTAGGGTTAGGGTTAGGGTTAGGGTTAGGGTTAGGGTTAGGGTTAGGGTTAGGGTTAGGGTTAGGGTTAGGGTTAGGGTTAGGGTTAGGGTTAGGGTTAGGGTTAGGGTTAGGGTTAGGGTTAGGGTTAGGGTTAGGGTTAGGGTTAGGGTTAGGGTTAGGGTTAGGGTTAGGGTTAGGGTTAGGGTTAGGGTTAGGGTTAGGGTTAGGGTTAGGGTTAGGGTTAGGGTTAGGGTTAGGGTTAGGGTTAGGGTTAGGGTTAGGGTTAGGGTTAGGGTTAGGGTTAGGGTTAGGGTTAGGGTTAGGGTTAGGGTTAGGGTTAGGGTTAGGGTTAGGGTTAGGGTTAGGGTTAGGGTTAGGGTTAGGGTTAGGGTTAGGGTTAGGGTTAGGGTTAGGGTTAGGGTTAGGGTTAGGGTTAGGGTTAGGGTTAGGGTTAGGGTTAGGGTTAGGGTTAGGGTTAGGGTTAGGGTTAGGGTTAGGGTTAGGGTTAGGGTTAGGGTTAGGGTTAGGGTTAGGGTTAGGGTTAGGGTTAGGGTTAGGGTTAGGGTTAGGGTTAGGGTTAGGGTTAGGGTTAGGGTTAGGGTTAGGGTTAGGGTTAGGGTTAGGGTTAGGGTTAGGGTTAGGGTTAGGGTTAGGGTTAGGGTTAGGGTTAGGGTTAGGGTTAGGGTTAGGGTTAGGGTTAGGGTTAGGGTTAGGGTTAGGGTTAGGGTTAGGGTTAGGGTTAGGGTTAGGGTTAGGGTTAGGGTTAGGGTTAGGGTTAGGGTTAGGGTTAGGGTTAGGGTTAGGGTTAGGGTTAGGGTTAGGGTTAGGGTTAGGGTTAGGGTTAGGGTTAGGGTTAGGGTTAGGGTTAGGGTTAGGGTTAGGGTTAGGGTTAGGGTTAGGGTTAGGGTTAGGGTTAGGGTTAGGGTTAGGGTTAGGGTTAGGGTTAGGGTTAGGGTTAGGGTTAGGGTTAGGGTTAGGGTTAGGGTTAGGGTTAGGGTTAGGGTTAGGGTTAGGGTTAGGGTTAGGGTTAGGGTTAGGGTTAGGGTTAGGGTTAGGGTTAGGGTTAGGGTTAGGGTTAGGGTTAGGGTTAGGGTTAGGGTTAGGGTTAGGGTTAGGGTTAGGGTTAGGGTTAGGGTTAGGGTTAGGGTTAGGGTTAGGGTTAGGGTTAGGGTTAGGGTTAGGGTTAGGGTTAGGGTTAGGGTTAGGGTTAGGGTTAGGGTTAGGGTTAGGGTTAGGGTTAGGGTTAGGGTTAGGGTTAGGGTTAGGGTTAGGGTTAGGGTTAGGGTTAGGGTTAGGGTTAGGGTTAGGGTTAGGGTTAGGGTTAGGGTTAGGGTTAGGGTTAGGGTTAGGGTTAGGGTTAGGGTTAGGGTTAGGGTTAGGGTTAGGGTTAGGGTTAGGGTTAGGGTTAGGGTTAGGGTTAGGGTTAGGGTTAGGGTTAGGGTTAGGGTTAGGGTTAGGGTTAGGGTTAGGGTTAGGGTTAGGGTTAGGGTTAGGGTTAGGGTTAGGGTTAGGGTTAGGGTTAGGGTTAGGGTTAGGGTTAGGGTTAGGGTTAGGGTTAGGGTTAGGGTTAGGGTTAGGGTTAGGGTTAGGGTTAGGGTTAGGGTTAGGGTTAGGGTTAGGGTTAGGGTTAGGGTTAGGGTTAGGGTTAGGGTTAGGGTTAGGGTTAGGGTTAGGGTTAGGGTTAGGGTTAGGGTTAGGGTTAGGGTTAGGGTTA
>NC_140732.1:10465000-10481253 GCF_050655825.1 Lonchura striata | reverse complement strand
CCTAACCCTAACCCTAACCCTAACCCTAACCCTAACCCTAACCCTAACCCTAACCCTAACCCTAACCCTAACCCTAACCCTAACCCTAACCCTAACCCTAACCCTAACCCTAACCCTAACCCTAACCCTAACCCTAACCCTAACCCTAACCCTAACCCTAACCCTAACCCTAACCCTAACCCTAACCCTAACCCTAACCCTAACCCTAACCCTAACCCTAACCCTAACCCTAACCCTAACCCTAACCCTAACCCTAACCCTAACCCTAACCCTAACCCTAACCCTAACCCTAACCCTAACCCTAACCCTAACCCTAACCCTAACCCTAACCCTAACCCTAACCCTAACCCTAACCCAACCCTAACCCTAACCCTAACCCTAACCCTAACCCTAACCCTAACCCTAACCCTAACCCTAACCCTAACCCTAACCCTAACCCTAACCCTAACCCTAACCCTAACCCTAACCCTAACCCTAACCCTAACCCTAACCCTAACCCTAACCCTAACCCTAACCCTAACCCTAACCCTAACCCTAACCCTAACCCTAACCCTAACCCTAACCCTAACCCTAACCCTAACCCTAACCCTAACCCTAACCCTAACCCTAACCCTAACCCTAACCCTAACCCTAACCCTAACCCTAACCCTAACCCTAACCCTAACCCTAACCCTAACCCTAACCCTAACCCTAACCCTAACCCTAACCCTAACCCTAACCCTAACCCTAACCCTAACCCTAACCCTAACCCTAACCCTAACCCTAACCCTAACCCTAACCCTAACCCTAACCCTAACCCTAACCCTAACCCTAACCCTAACCCTAACCCTAACCCTAACCCTAACCCTAACCCTAACCCTAACCCTAACCCTAACCCTAACCCTAACCCTAACCCTAACCCTAACCCTAACCCTAACCCTAACCCTAACCCTAACCCTAACCCTAACCCTAACCCTAACCCTAACCCTAACCCTAACCCTAACCCTAACCCTAACCCTAACCCTAACCCTAACCCTAACCCTAACCCTAACCCTAACCCTAACCCTAACCCTAACCCTAACCCTAACCCTAACCCTAACCCTAACCCTAACCCTAACCCTAACCCTAACCCTAACCCTAACCCTAACCCTAACCCTAACCCTAACCCTAACCCTAACCCTAACCCTAACCCTAACCCTAACCCTAACCCTAACCCTAACCCTAACCCTAACCCTAACCCTAACCCTAACCCTAACCCTAACCCTAACCCTAACCCTAACCCTAACCCTAACCCTAACCCTAACCCTAACCCTAACCCTAACCCTAACCCTAACCCTAACCCTAACCCTAACCCTAACCCTAACCCTAACCCTAACCCTAACCCTAACCCTAACCCTAACCCTAACCCTAACCCTAACCCTAACCCTAACCCTAACCCTAACCCTAACCCTAACCCTAACCCTAACCCTAACCCTAACCCTAACCCTAACCCTAACCCTAACCCTAACCCTAACCCTAACCCTAACCCTAACCCTAACCCTAACCCTAACCCTAACCCTAACCCTAACCCTAACCCTAACCCTAACCCTAACCCTAACCCTAACCCTAACCCTAACCCTAACCCTAACCCTAACCCTAACCCTAACCCTAACCCTAACCCTAACCCTAACCCTAACCCTAACCCTAACCCTAACCCTAACCCTAACCCTAACCCTAACCCTAACCCTAACCCTAACCCTAACCCTAACCCTAACCCTAACCCTAACCCTAACCCTAACCCTAACCCTAACCCTAACCCTAACCCTAACCCTAACCCTAACCCTAACCCTAACCCTAACCCTAACCCTAACCCTAACCCTAACCCTAACCCTAACCCTAACCCTAACCCTAACCCTAACCCTAACCCTAACCCTAACCCTAACCCTAACCCTAACCCTAACCCTAACCCTAACCCTAACCCTAACCCTAACCCTAACCCTAACCCTAACCCTAACCCTAACCCTAACCCTAACCCTAACCCTAACCCTAACCCTAACCCTAACCCTAACCCTAACCCTAACCCTAACCCTAACCCTAACCCTAACCCTAACCCTAACCCTAACCCTAACCCTAACCCTAACCCTAACCCTCCTAACCCTAACCCTAACCCTAACCCTAACCCTAACCCTAACCCTAACCCTAACCCTAACCCTAACCCTAACCCTAACCCTAACCCTAACCCTAACCCTAACCCTAACCCTAACCCTAACCCTAACCCTAACCCTAACCCTAACCCTAACCCTAACCCTAACCCTAACCCTAACCCTAACCCTAACCCTAACCCTAACCCTAACCCTAACCCTAACCCTAACCCTAACCCTAACCCTAACCCTAACCCTAACCCTAACCCTAACCCTAACCCTAACCCTAACCCTAACCCTAACCCTAACCCTAACCCTAACCCTAACCCTAACCCTAACCCTAACCCTAACCCTAACCCTAACCCTAACCCTAACCCTAACCCTAACCCTAACCCTAACCCTAACCCTAACCCTAACCCTAACCCTAACCCTAACCCTAACCCTAACCCTAACCCTAACCCTAACCCTAACCCTAACCCTAACCCTAACCCTAACCCTAACCCTAACCCTAACCCTAACCCTAACCCTAACCCTAACCCTAACCCTAACCCTAACCCTAACCCTAACCCTAACCCTAACCCTAACCCTAACCCTAACCCTAACCCTAACCCTAACCCTAACCCTAACCCTAACCCTAACCCTAACCCTAACCCTAACCCTAACCCTAACCCTAACCCTAACCCTAACCCTAACCCTAACCCTAACCCTAACCCTAACCCTAACCCTAACCCTAACCCTAACCCTAACCCTAACCCTAACCCTAACCCTAACCCTAACCCTAACCCTAACCCTAACCCTAACCCTAACCCTAACCCTAACCCTAACCCTAACCCTAACCCTAACCCTAACCCTAACCCTAACCCTAACCCTAACCCTAACCCTAACCCTAACCCTAACCCTAACCCTAACCCTAACCCTAACCCTAACCCTAACCCTAACCCTAACCCTAACCCTAACCCTAACCCTAACCCTAACCCTAACCCTAACCCTAACCCTAACCCTAACCCTAACCCTAACCCTAACCCTAACCCTAACCCTAACCCTAACCCTAACCCTAACCCTAACCCTAACCCTAACCCTAACCCTAACCCTAACCCTAACCCTAACCCTAACCCTAACCCTAACCCTAACCCTAACCCTAACCCTAACCCTAACCCTAACCCTAACCCTAACCCTAACCCTAACCCTAACCCTAACCCTAACCCTAACCCTAACCCTAACCCTAACCCTAACCCTAACCCTAACCCTAACCCTAACCCTAACCCTAACCCTAACCCTAACCCTAACCCTAACCCTAACCCTAACCCTAACCCTAACCCTAACCCTAACCCTAACCCTAACCCTAACCCTAACCCTAACCCTAACCCTAACCCTAACCCTAACCCTAACCCTAACCCTAACCCTAACCCTAACCCTAACCCTAACCCTAACCCTAACCCTAACCCTAACCCTAACCCTAACCCTAACCCTAACCCTAACCCTAACCCTAACCCTAACCCTAACCCTAACCCTAACCCTAACCCTAACCCTAACCCTAACCCTAACCCTAACCCTAACCCTAACCCTAACCCTAACCCTAACCCTAACCCTAACCCTAACCCTAACCCTAACCCTAACCCTAACCCTAACCCTAACCCTAACCCTAACCCTAACCCTAACCCTAACCCTAACCCTAACCCTAACCCTAACCCTAACCCTAACCCTAACCCTAACCCTAACCCTAACCCTAACCCTAACCCTAACCCTAACCCTAACCCTAACCCTAACCCTAACCCTAACCCTAACCCTAACCCTAACCCTAACCCTAACCCTAACCCTAACCCTAACCCTAACCCTAACCCTAACCCTAACCCTAACCCTAACCCTAACCCTAACCCTAACCCTAACCCTAACCCTAACCCTAACCCTAACCCTAACCCTAACCCTAACCCTAACCCTAACCCTAACCCTAACCCTAACCCTAACCCTAACCCTAACCCTAACCCTAACCCTAACCCTAACCCTAACCCTAACCCTAACCCTAACCCTAACCCTAACCCTAACCCTAACCCTAACCCTAACCCTAACCCTAACCCTAACCCTAACCCTAACCCTAACCCTAACCCTAACCCTAACCCTAACCCTAACCCTAACCCTAACCCTAACCCTAACCCTAACCCTAACCCTAACCCTAACCCTAACCCTAACCCTAACCCTAACCCTAACCCTAACCCTAACCCTAACCCTAACCCTAACCCTAACCCTAACCCTAACCCTAACCCTAACCCTAACCCTAACCCTAACCCTAACCCTAACCCTAACCCTAACCCTAACCCTAACCCTAACCCTAACCCTAACCCTAACCCTAACCCTAACCCTAACCCTAACCCTAACCCTAACCCTAACCCTAACCCTAACCCTAACCCTAACCCTAACCCTAACCCTAACCCTAACCCTAACCCTAACCCTAACCCTAACCCTAACCCTAACCCTAACCCTAACCCTAACCCTAACCCTAACCCTAACCCTAACCCTAACCCTAACCCTAACCCTAACCCTAACCCTAACCCTAACCCTAACCCTAACCCTAACCCTAACCCTAACCCTAACCCTAACCCTAACCCTAACCCTAACCCTAACCCTAACCCTAACCCTAACCCTAACCCTAACCCTAACCCTAACCCTAACCCTAACCCTAACCCTAACCCTAACCCTAACCCTAACCCTAACCCTAACCCTAACCCTAACCCTAACCCTAACCCTAACCCTAACCCTAACCCTAACCCTAACCCTAACCCTAACCCTAACCCTAACCCTAACCCTAACCCTAACCCTAACCCTAACCCTAACCCTAACCCTAACCCTAACCCTAACCCTAACCCTAACCCTAACCCTAACCCTAACCCTAACCCTAACCCTAACCCTAACCCTAACCCTAACCCTAACCCTAACCCTAACCCTAACCCTAACCCTAACCCTAACCCTAACCCTAACCCTAACCCTAACCCTAACCCTAACCCTAACCCTAACCCTAACCCTAACCCTAACCCTAACCCTAACCCTAACCCTAACCCTAACCCTAACCCTAACCCTAACCCTAACCCTAACCCTAACCCTAACCCTAACCCTAACCCTAACCCTAACCCTAACCCTAACCCTAACCCTAACCCTAACCCTAACCCTAACCCTAACCCTAACCCTAACCCTAACCCTAACCCTAACCCTAACCCTAACCCTAACCCTAACCCTAACCCTAACCCTAACCCTAACCCTAACCCTAACCCTAACCCTAACCCTAACCCTAACCCTAACCCTAACCCTAACCCTAACCCTAACCCTAACCCTAACCCTAACCCTAACCCTAACCCTAACCCTAACCCTAACCCTAACCCGACCCTAACCCTAACCCTAACCCTAACCCTAACCCTAACCCTAACCCTAACCCTAACCCTAACCCTAACCCTAACCCTAACCCTAACCCTAACCCTAACCCTAACCCTAACCCTAACCCTAACCCTAACCCTAACCCTAACCCTAACCCTAACCCTAACCCTAACCCTAACCCTAACCCTAACCCTAACCCTAACCCTAACCCTAACCCTAACCCTAACCCTAACCCTAACCCTAACCCTAACCCTAACCCTAACCCTAACCCTAACCCTAACCCTAACCCTAACCCTAACCCTAACCCTAACCCTAACCCTAACCCTAACCCTAACCCTAACCCTAACCCTAACCCTAACCCTAACCCTAACCCTAACCCTAACCCTAACCCTAACCCTAACCCTAACCCTAACCCTAACCCTAACCCTAACCCTAACCCTAACCCTAACCCTAACCCTAACCCTAACCCTAACCCTAACCCTAACCCTAACCCTAACCCTAACCCTAACCCTAACCCTAACCCTAACCCTAACCCTAACCCTAACCCTAACCCTAACCCTAACCCTAACCCTAACCCTAACCCTAACCCTAACCCTAACCCTAACCCTAACCCTAACCCTAACCCTAACCCTAACCCTAACCCTAACCCTAACCCTAACCCTAACCCTAACCCTAACCCTAACCCTAACCCTAACCCTAACCCTAACCCTAACCCTAACCCTAACCCTAACCCTAACCCTAACCCTAACCCTAACCCTAACCCTAACCCTAACCCTAACCCTAACCCTAACCCTAACCCTAACCCTAACCCTAACCCTAACCCTAACCCTAACCCTAACCCTAACCCTAACCCTAACCCTAACCCTAACCCTAACCCTAACCCTAACCCTAACCCTAACCCTAACCCTAACCCTAACCCTAACCCTAACCCTAACCCTAACCCTAACCCTAACCCTAACCCTAACCCTAACCCTAACCCTAACCCTAACCCTAACCCTAACCCTAACCCTAACCCTAACCCTAACCCTAACCCTAACCCTAACCCTAACCCTAACCCTAACCCTAACCCTAACCCTAACCCTAACCCTAACCCTAACCCTAACCCTAACCCTAACCCTAACCCTAACCCTAACCCTAACCCTAACCCTAACCCTAACCCTAACCCTAACCCTAACCCTAACCCTAACCCTAACCCTAACCCTAACCCTAACCCTAACCCTAACCCTAACCCTAACCCTAACCCTAACCCTAACCCTAACCCTAACCCTAACCCTAACCCTAACCCTAACCCTAACCCTAACCCTAACCCTAACCCTAACCCTAACCCTAACCCTAACCCTAACCCTAACCCTAACCCTAACCCTAACCCTAACCCTAACCCTAACCCTAACCCTAACCCTAACCCTAACCCTAACCCTAACCCTAACCCTAACCCTAACCCTAACCCTAACCCTAACCCTAACCCTAACCCTAACCCTAACCCTAACCCTAACCCTAACCCTAACCCTAACCCTAACCCTAACCCTAACCCTAACCCTAACCCTAACCCTAACCCTAACCCTAACCCTAACCCTAACCCTAACCCTAACCCTAACCCTAACCCTAACCCTAACCCTAACCCTAACCCTAACCCTAACCCTAACCCTAACCCTAACCCTAACCCTAACCCTAACCCTAACCCTAACCCTAACCCTAACCCTAACCCTAACCCTAACCCTAACCCTAACCCTAACCCTAACCCTAACCCTAACCCTAACCCTAACCCTAACCCTAACCCTAACCCTAACCCTAACCCTAACCCTAACCCTAACCCTAACCCTAACCCTAACCCTAACCCTAACCCTAACCCTAACCCTAACCCTAACCCTAACCCTAACCCTAACCCTAACCCTAACCCTAACCCTAACCCTAACCCTAACCCTAACCCTAACCCTAACCCTAACCCTAACCCTAACCCTAACCCTAACCCTAACCCTAACCCTAACCCTAACCCTAACCCTAACCCTAACCCTAACCCTAACCCTAACCCTAACCCTAACCCTAACCCTAACCCTAACCCTAACCCTAACCCTAACCCTAACCCTAACCCTAACCCTAACCCTAACCCTAACCCTAACCCTAACCCTAACCCTAACCCTAACCCTAACCCTAACCCTAACCCTAACCCTAACCCTAACCCTAACCCTAACCCTAACCCTAACCCTAACCCTAACCCTAACCCTAACCCTAACCCTAACCCTAACCCTAACCCTAACCCTAACCCTAACCCTAACCCTAACCCTAACCCTAACCCTAACCCTAACCCTAACCCTAACCCTAACCCTAACCCTAACCCTAACCCTAACCCTAACCCTAACCCTAACCCTAACCCTAACCCTAACCCTAACCCTAACCCTAACCCTAACCCTAACCCTAACCCTAACCCTAACCCTAACCCTAACCCTAACCCTAACCCTAACCCTAACCCTAACCCTAACCCTAACCCTAACCCTAACCCTAACCCTAACCCTAACCCTAACCCTAACCCTAACCCTAACCCTAACCCTAACCCTAACCCTAACCCTAACCCTAACCCTAACCCTAACCCTAACCCTAACCCTAACCCTAACCCTAACCCTAACCCTAACCCTAACCCTAACCCTAACCCTAACCCTAACCCTAACCCTAACCCTAACCCTAACCCTAACCCTAACCCTAACCCTAACCCTAACCCTAACCCTAACCCTAACCCTAACCCTAACCCTAACCCTAACCCTAACCCTAACCCTAACCCTAACCCTAACCCTAACCCTAACCCTAACCCTAACCCTAACCCTAACCCTAACCCCTAACCCTAACCCTAACCCTAACCCTAACCCTAACCCTAACCCTAACCCTAACCCTAACCCTAACCCTAACCCTAACCCTAACCCTAACCCTAACCCTAACCCTAACCCTAACCCTAACCCTAACCCTAACCCTAACCCTAACCCTAACCCTAACCCTAACCCTAACCCTAACCCTAACCCTAACCCTAACCCTAACCCTAACCCTAACCCTAACCCTAACCCTAACCCTAACCCTAACCCTAACCCTAACCCTAACCCTAACCCTAACCCTAACCCTAACCCTAACCCTAACCCTAACCCTAACCCTAACCCTAACCCTAACCCTAACCCTAACCCTAACCCTAACCCTAACCCTAACCCTAACCCTAACCCTAACCCTAACCCTAACCCTAACCCTAACCCTAACCCTAACCCTAACCCTAACCCTAACCCTAACCCTAACCCTAACCCTAACCCTAACCCTAACCCTAACCCTAACCTAACCCTAAACCCTAACCCTAACCCTAACCCTAACCCTAACCCTAACCCTAACCCTAACCCTAACCCTAACCCTAACCCTAACCCTAACCCTAACCCTAACCCTAACCCTAACCCTAACCCTAACCCTAACCCTAACCCTAACCCTAACCCTAACCCTAACCCTAACCCTAACCCTAACCCTAACCCTAACCCTAACCCTAACCCTAACCCTAACCCTAACCCTAACCCTAACCCTAACCCTAACCCTAACCCTAACCCTAACCCTAACCCTAACCCTAACCCTAACCCTAACCCTAACCCTAACCCTAACCCTAACCCTAACCCTAACCCTAACCCTAACCCTAACCCTAACCCTAACCCTAACCCTAACCCTAACCCTAACCCTAACCCTAACCCTAACCCTAACCCTAACCCTAACCCTAACCCTAACCCTAACCCTAACCCTAACCCTAACCCTAACCCTAACCCTAACCCTAACCCTAACCCTAACCCTAACCCTAACCCTAACCTAACCCTAACCCTAACCCTAACCCTAACCCTAACCCTAACCCTAACCCTAACCCTAACCCTAACCCTAACCCTAACCCTAACCCTAACCCTAACCCTAACCCTAACCCTAACCCTAACCCTAACCCTAACCCTAACCCTAACCCTAACCCTAACCCTAACCCTAACCCTAACCCTAACCCTAACCCTAACCCTAACCCTAACCCTAACCCTAACCCTAACCCTAACCCTAACCCTAACCCTAACCCTAACCCTAACCCTAACCCTAACCCTAACCCTAACCCTAACCCTAACCCTAACCCTAACCCTAACCCTAACCCTAACCCTAACCCTAACCCTAACCCTAACCCTAACCCTAACCCTAACCCTAACCCTAACCCTAACCCTAACCCTAACCCTAACCCTAACCCTAACCCTAACCCTAACCCTAACCCTAACCCTAACCCTAACCCTAACCCTAACCCTAACCCTAACCCTAACCCTAACCCTAACCCTAACCCTAACCCTAACCCTAACCCTAACCCTAACCCTAACCCTAACCCTAACCCTAACCCTAACCCTAACCCTAACCCTAACCCTAACCCTAACCCTAACCCTAACCCTAACCCTAACCCTAACCCTAACCCTAACCCTAACCCTAACCCTAACCCTAACCCTAACCCTAACCCTAACCCTAACCCTAACCCTAACCCTAACCCTAACCCTAACCCTAACCCTAACCCTAACCCTAACCCTAACCCTAACCCTAACCCTAACCCTAACCCTAACCCTAACCCTAACCCTAACCCTAACCCTAACCCTAACCCTAACCCTAACCCTAACCCTAACCCTAACCCTAACCCTAACCCTAACCCTAACCCTAACCCTAACCCTAACCCTAACCCTAACCCTAACCCTAACCCTAACCCTAACCCTAACCCTAACCCTAACCCTAACCCTAACCCTAACCCTAACCCTAACCCTAACCCTAACCCTAACCCTAACCCTAACCCTAACCCTAACCCTAACCCTAACCCTAACCCTAACCCTAACCCTAACCCTAACCCTAACCCTAACCCTAACCCTAACCCTAACCCTAACCCTAACCCTAACCCTAACCCTAACCCTAACCCTAACCCTAACCCTAACCCTAACCCTAACCCTAACCCTAACCCTAACCCTAACCCTAACCCTAACCCTAACCCTAACCCTAACCCTAACCCTAACCCTAACCCTAACCCTAACCCTAACCCTAACCCTAACCCTAACCCTAACCCTAACCCTAACCCTAACCCTAACCCTAACCCTAACCCTAACCCTAACCCTAACCCTAACCCTAACCCTAACCCTAACCCTAACCCTAACCCTAACCCTAACCCTAACCCTAACCCTAACCCTAACCCTAACCCTAACCCTAACCCTAACCCTAACCCTAACCCTAACCCTAACCCTAACCCTAACCCTAACCCTAACCCTAACCCTAACCCTAACCCTAACCCTAACCCTAACCCTAACCCTAACCCTAACCCTAACCCTAACCCTAACCCTAACCCTAACCCTAACCCTAACCCTAACCCTAACCCTAACCCTAACCCTAACCCTAACCCTAACCCTAACCCTAACCCTAACCCTAACCCTAACCCTAACCCTAACCCTAACCCTAACCCTAACCCTAACCCTAACCCTAACCCTAACCCTAACCCTAACCCTAACCCTAACCCTAACCCTAACCCTAACCCTAACCCTAACCCTAACCCTAACCCTAACCCTAACCCTAACCCTAACCCTAACCCTAACCCTAACCCTAACCCTAACCCTAACCCTAACCCTAACCCTAACCCTAACCCTAACCCTAACCCTAACCCTAACCCTAACCCTAACCCTAACCCTAACCCTAACCCTAACCCTAACCCTAACCCTAACCCTAACCCTAACCCTAACCCTAACCCTAACCCTAACCCTAACCCTAACCCTAACCCTAACCCTAACCCTAACCCTAACCCTAACCCTAACCCTAACCCTAACCCTAACCCTAACCCTAACCCTAACCCTAACCCTAACCCTAACCCTAACCCTAACCCTAACCCTAACCCTAACCCTAACCCTAACCCTAACCCTAACCCTAACCCTAACCCTAACCCTAACCCTAACCCTAACCCTAACCCTAACCCTAACCCTAACCCTAACCCTAACCCTAACCCTAACCCTAACCCTAACCCTAACCCTAACCCTAACCCTAACCCTAACCCTAACCCTAACCCTAACCCTAACCCTAACCCTAACCCTAACCCTAACCCTAACCCTAACCCTAACCCTAACCCTAACCCTAACCCTAACCCTAACCCTAACCCTAACCCTAACCCTAACCCTAACCCTAACCCTAACCCTAACCCTAACCCTAACCCTAACCCTAACCCTAACCCTAACCCTAACCCTAACCCTAACCCTAACCCTAACCCTAACCCTAACCCTAACCCTAACCCTAACCCTAACCCTAACCCTAACCCTAACCCTAACCCTAACCCTAACCCTAACCCTAACCCTAACCCTAACCCTAACCCTAACCCTAACCCTAACCCTAACCCTAACCCTAACCCTAACCCTAACCCTAACCCTAACCCTAACCCTAACCCTAACCCTAACCCTAACCCTAACCCTAACCCTAACCCTAACCCTAACCCTAACCCTAACCCTAACCCTAACCCTAACCCTAACCCTAACCCTAACCCTAACCCTAACCCTAACCCTAACCCTAACCCTAACCCTAACCCTAACCCTAACCCTAACCCTAACCCTAACCCTAACCCTAACCCTAACCCTAACCCTAACCCTAACCCTAACCCTAACCCTAACCCTAACCCTAACCCTAACCCTAACCCTAACCCTAACCCTAACCCTAACCCTAACCCTAACCCTAACCCTAACCCTAACCCTAACCCTAACCCTAACCCTAACCCTAACCCTAACCCTAACCCTAACCCTAACCCTAACCCTAACCCTAACCCTAACCCTAACCCTAACCCTAACCCTAACCCTAACCCTAACCCTAACCCTAACCCTAACCCTAACCCTAACCCTAACCCTAACCCTAACCCTAACCCTAACCCTAACCCTAACCCTAACCCTAACCCTAACCCTAACCCTAACCCTAACCCTAACCCTAACCCTAACCCTAACCCTAACCCTAACCCTAACCCTAACCCTAACCCTAACCCTAACCCTAACCCTAACCCTAACCCTAACCCTAACCCTAACCCTAACCCTAACCCTAACCCTAACCCTAACCCTAACCCTAACCCTAACCCTAACCCTAACCCTAACCCTAACCCTAACCCTAACCCTAACCCTAACCCTAACCCTAACCCTAACCCTAACCCTAACCCTAACCCTAACCCTAACCCTAACCCTAACCCTAACCCTAACCCTAACCCTAACCCTAACCCTAACCCTAACCCTAACCCTAACCCTAACCCTAACCCTAACCCTAACCCTAACCCTAACCCTAACCCTAACCCTAACCCTAACCCTAACCCTAACCCTAACCCTAACCCTAACCCTAACCCTAACCCTAACCCTAACCCTAACCCTAACCCTAACCCTAACCCTAACCCTAACCCTAACCCTAACCCTAACCCTAACCCTAACCCTAACCCTAACCCTAACCCTAACCCTAACCCTAACCCTAACCCTAACCCTAACCCTAACCCTAACCCTAACCCTAACCCTAACCCTAACCCTAACCCTAACCCTAACCCTAACCCTAACCCTAACCCTAACCCTAACCCTAACCCTAACCCTAACCCTAACCCTAACCCTAACCCTAACCCTAACCCTAACCCTAACCCTAACCCTAACCCTAACCCTAACCCTAACCCTAACCCTAACCCTAACCCTAACCCTAACCCTAACCCTAACCCTAACCCTAACCCTAACCCTAACCCTAACCCTAACCCTAACCCTAACCCTAACCCTAACCCTAACCCTAACCCTAACCCTAACCCTAACCCTAACCCTAACCCTAACCCTAACCCTAACCCTAACCCTAACCCTAACCCTAACCCTAACCCTAACCCTAACCCTAACCCTAACCCTAACCCTAACCCTAACCCTAACCCTAACCCTAACCCTAACCCTAACCCTAACCCTAACCCTAACCCTAACCCTAACCCTAACCCTAACCCTAACCCTAACCCTAACCCTAACCCTAACCCTAACCCTAACCCTAACCCTAACCCTAACCCTAACCCTAACCCTAACCCTAACCCTAACCCTAACCCTAACCCTAACCCTAACCCTAACCCTAACCCTAACCCTAACCCTAACCCTAACCCTAACCCTAACCCTAACCCTAACCCTAACCCTAACCCTAACCCTAACCCTAACCCTAACCCTAACCCTAACCCTAACCCTAACCCTAACCCTAACCCTAACCCTAACCCTAACCCTAACCCTAACCCTAACCCTAACCCTAACCCTAACCCTAACCCTAACCCTAACCCTAACCCTAACCCTAACCCTAACCCTAACCCTAACCCTAACCCTAACCCTAACCCTAACCCTAACCCTAACCCTAACCCTAACCCTAACCCTAACCCTAACCCTAACCCTAACCCTAACCCTAACCCTAACCCTAACCCTAACCCTAACCCTAACCCTAACCCTAACCCTAACCCTAACCCTAACCCTAACCCTAACCCTAACCCTAACCCTAACCCTAACCCTAACCCTAACCCTAACCCTAACCCTAACCCTAACCCTAACCCTAACCCTAACCCTAACCCTAACCCTAACCCTAACCCTAACCCTAACCCTAACCCTAACCCTAACCCTAACCCTAACCCTAACCCTAACCCTAACCCTAACCCTAACCCTAACCCTAACCCTAACCCTAACCCTAACCCTAACCCTAACCCTAACCCTAACCCTAACCCTAACCCTAACCCTAACCCTAACCCTAACCCTAACCCTAACCCTAACCCTAACCCTAACCCTAACCCTAACCCTAACCCTAACCCTAACCCTAACCCTAACCCTAACCCTAACCCTAACCCTAACCCTAACCCTAACCCTAACCCTAACCCTAACCCTAACCCTAACCCTAACCCTAACCCTAACCCTAACCCTAACCCTAACCCTAACCCTAACCCTAACCCTAACCCTAACCCTAACCCTAACCCTAACCCTAACCCTAACCCTAACCCTAACCCTAACCCTAACCCTAACCCTAACCCTAACCCTAACCCTAACCCTAACCCTAACCCTAACCCTAACCCTAACCCTAACCCTAACCCTAACCCTAACCCTAACCCTAACCCTAACCCTAACCCTAACCCTAACCCTAACCCTAACCCTAACCCTAACCCTAACCCTAACCCTAACCCTAACCCTAACCCTAACCCTAACCCTAACCCTAACCCTAACCCTAACCCTAACCCTAACCCTAACCCTAACCCTAACCCTAACCCTAACCCTAACCCTAACCCTAACCCTAACCCTAACCCTAACCCTAACCCTAACCCTAACCCTAACCCTAACCCTAACCCTAACCCTAACCCTAACCCTAACCCTAACCCTAACCCTAACCCTAACCCTAACCCTAACCCTAACCCTAACCCTAACCCTAACCCTAACCCTAACCCTAACCCTAACCCTAACCCTAACCCTAACCCTAACCCTAACCCTAACCCTAACCCTAACCCTAACCCTAACCCTAACCCTAACCCTAACCCTAACCCTAACCCTAACCCTAACCCTAACCCTAACCCTAACCCTAACCCTAACCCTAACCCTAACCCTAACCCTAACCCTAACCCTAACCCTAACCCTAACCCTAACCCTAACCCTAACCCTAACCCTAACCCTAACCCTAACCCTAACCCTAACCCTAACCCTAACCCTAACCCTAACCCTAACCCTAACCCTAACCCTAACCCTAACCCTAACCCTAACCCTAACCCTAACCCTAACCCTAACCCTAACCCTAACCCTAACCCTAACCCTAACCCTAACCCTAACCCTAACCCTAACCCTAACCCTAACCCTAACCCTAACCCTAACCCTAACCCTAACCCTAACCCTAACCCTAACCCTAACCCTAACCCTAACCCTAACCCTAACCCTAACCCTAACCCTAACCCTAACCCTAACCCTAACCCTAACCCTAACCCTAACCCTAACCCTAACCCTAACCCTAACCCTAACCCTAACCCTAACCCTAACCCTAACCCTAACCCTAACCCTAACCCTAACCCTAACCCTAACCCTAACCCTAACCCTAACCCTAACCCTAACCCTAACCCTAACCCTAACCCTAACCCTAACCCTAACCCTAACCCTAACCCTAACCCTAACCCTAACCCTAACCCTAACCCTAACCCTAACCCTAACCCTAACCCTAACCCTAACCCTAACCCTAACCCTAACCCTAACCCTAACCCTAACCCTAACCCTAACCCTAACCCTAACCCTAACCCTAACCCTAACCCTAACCCTAACCCTAACCCTAACCCTAACCCTAACCCTAACCCTAACCCTAACCCTAACCCTAACCCTAACCCTAACCCTAACCCTAACCCTAACCCTAACCCTAACCCTAACCCTAACCCTAACCCTAACCCTAACCCTAACCCTAACCCTAACCCTAACCCTAACCCTAACCCTAACCCTAACCCTAACCCTAACCCTAACCCTAACCCTAACCCTAACCCTAACCCTAACCCTAACCCTAACCCTAACCCTAACCCTAACCCTAACCCTAACCCTAACCCTAACCCTAACCCTAACCCTAACCCTAACCCTAACCCTAACCCTAACCCTAACCCTAACCCTAACCCTAACCCTAACCCTAACCCTAACCCTAACCCTAACCCTAACCCTAACCCTAACCCTAACCCTAACCCTAACCCTAACCCTAACCCTAACCCTAACCCTAACCCTAACCCTAACCCTAACCCTAACCCTAACCCTAACCCTAACCCTAACCCTAACCCTAACCCTA